>NC_084908.1:18197950-18232074 GCF_949316345.1 Pungitius pungitius | reverse complement strand
TTTGTTCTTCCGTGCCGCCCCCGTTTCCGGCTCTTAGCCATCTTTAAAGAGTAATGTCTGATGTTAGATGTTTGAGCACTGTGCTTTTTTTTCATTGTGTAATTCCTGAATTCTTAACAAAGTAAAAGCACCAAGAAATCCATGTGGAGATTTCTCTCAGTGTTCTCTTTGTCCCCGGATGCTTTTCGGCTGCCTTTCCTTCTGCTGGTCAAGTGACGAGGGAGCTTCCTCCCTCTCGGGCCGAGGTGTTTGTTTGTAAGTGGCTTTTCTCGGCTGATTCTTTGTTAGCGGGCGGATTTAGAGCCGTGTTCGTTAGCACTGGAGTCTGCAGAACATCTGCTGAGCGTTCAAACAGCCTGCAGACCAACTGGAACGTTGCAACATTGTAGCATTTTGCTGCAGTTTTAGTGTTTTTACAAGCCCTTGTTTAGTGGGCTTCGTCCCTCTAACATACTAACCTGCAGTGCTTAATTAATAGTAATTACGCTGATAACAGCCAACACTGCCAGGTGGGATTTAGCTTGCAAAAACATGCCGTGTGTTACCCCAGGTGACCTTCCTTTGGCTTTTTATTTAGGCCATGTATTAAACAGAACACCACGTGTTACACTGGTTTGTGGCACTATATTTGTTTTAATTAAAAACCTTTTTGAACAAAGTGCAATCCAAACGTTTTTTAAGGATGGACCTCGTTTAGAGTCCCTTTTAAAATCCATAACGGGCTCCACTAGCCCGGCGAATGGTGATAGAGGAGGAGCCGCTGGGCAAGATGCACTTGTCCTTGGGAGAGACATGTCATTAAGGACCTAATGCAACGAAGAGGTCTCATTGCAGCATTACCCCCCCCCCCCCCCCCCCCCTCCTCTCTCAGGGCGACGGTGCGTTCTTAAACTCGTCCCTTATGGACGTGCGCAAGAATAAACATGAACCAAAACTGAGGGAAATAGTTGAGTCGCGTGCGAACCATGTGACAAAACGCGCCAACAACAACAACAACTGTCTCGCGCGTCGTTGACAGCAATGCGTAGCAATGCGTGGCGTGTGACCCCCCCCCCCCCCCCCGCCGGCGTGGTGTGAAAACCCGCAACGTCACTGTGCAGCCGTGTTGTGTGAAGTCGGCTTCTTTGTCCCAGCAGGCCAATCACCCTTGTTTTTTAGTGCTTCGATGACACTTTCGCACAACGATTTCTAATTGTCTCGACCTGGCAAAATGCCGAAGAGGGGGGGTTTGTAAATGTACTTCTGTGATGGGGGAGAAATGCTGTCAAATTGAACGACACGATCAGTTCAAGTGTTTGCCAGATTAGTTTGAGGTGCGACCAGAGCTTGGAACCTGCGGCCCTTGGAGGAGATTTGTTTCGCTCTGAGTAGCTTGTGTGTGTGTTTTTTTTTTTTGTGTGTGTGTGTTTTTTTTTGTTACGTTCCGTTTCACCAGAACAACGCGGGAATCCATTGCGAGCTCTCTGCCGTATTATTATTCTAGTACTTCTGCTGCTGTTTTCGGGGATTTCACTTTGTTGACACAGAACTTATTTTGCCATTCTAGTTTCCCCGACTTAAGTGGGACGGTACTTAGCAGCATCTGGGGGGGGGGGGGGGGGGGGGGGGCGTACTTTGTCAGGCCAACTTAATGTAGCTGCCGCAATCAAACTGACCTACTGTATTAAATATTAACACAGCACATTGCTGGCCTCATCATCATCATCCTCCTCCTCCTCCTCCTCCTCCTCTCCTCCTCACCGCTGTCTCTCTCTCTCATTATTCTGCGTGCTCGCTCCATCCTCTTCTTTGGTGCTGCCCCGTGTCATGTACTCTTCCGCCAGCCTTTCAATTAATGCTCCTTGGTGGAGCACCTTCACTTCTTGTTGTAGCGCTCAGCTCCCCCCCCCCACCCCCCACCCCCCTCCAAATCCCACATGACTCCTTTTCTCAACCATTTCTAGAAATGTGCCACTTCCTCTCTCATTAGACGGGGGCTCTATAGTTCTCTCTCCACGCTTTCATACTTTCTTGAATTGCTGTAAACAAAATGTTGATTTGAAGTAGCCCGTGTCTTGGTGTGTGGGAGTTGGAGAGGGAGGAAGTGGGACGCTGTCTTGCCGTACGGTGTATTATTTAACGGTATGCTGGCTCATGAGTTATGCTATATTTCGAGGGGCCTTTGCACATGCAGACGGGTGTGTGTGTGTGTGTGTGTGTGTGTGTGTGTGTGCACTTGGGTGGTTGTGAAACTACGTGAAGTTCACAGTATTTGTATAATTGATGCGCAATGTCATCAGTAAATCTCTAGGTAGAGTATGTGGGTTATAATGTGGGAATACATTTGTGTGTGTGTGTGTGTGTGTGTGTGTGTAATAGTTGTACATTATTCATATGTTAGCTCCTTGGTGGACTTGTGTGATTTGATGAGAAGATGCAGGTCTGTGTCAACGTCTCTTTTATCCTTCATAATTCAGTAACCACCAGAAATCATCTTCCCCTTTCACCTCTCTAAAAAGACTCCTTTTCGATTCCCATTCACATCCTCTCCTCATCTTCTCCTCATCCTCATCCTCTCCTCATCTTCTCCTCATCCTCATCCTCTCCTCATCTTCTCCTCATCCTCATCCTCTCCTCATCTTCTCCTCATCCACATCCTCTCCTCATCTTCTCCTCATCCTCATCCTCTCCTCATCTTCGCCTCATACTCATCCTCGCTTCATCCTCTCCTCATCTTCTCCACGTCCACATCCTCTCCTCATCCTCATCCTCTCTTCATCCTCTCCTCATCTTCTCCACGTCCACATCCTCTCCTCATCCTCATCCTCTCTTCATCCTCTCCTCATCTTCTCCTCATCCTCTCCATCTTTTTTTCATCCTCTCCTCACGATCTACTCGTCCAAATACTCTCATCATCCTCATCCTCTCTTCATCGTCTCCTCATCATCCCCTCACATTCTCTTCATCCTCTCCTCATCTTCTCCTTATTCCCTCCTCGTCTTTGCCTCATCCTCTCTTCATCTTCTCTTCTTTCATCATCTCTTCACCTCCCCAGCATCTTCTACATCTTCTACTATCTTCAACACACAATGTCTGTATTGGTTATTTAGGCATTAATACATTTTGTTACTCACATAATCCACGTAACTAAAGGTGACAAACTAAAGAAAATGAGCAGAAATGAATGACATTCATCAATTCATCTCAGCACACTACTGAATCGGAGCCCTGCTGCACGGATCGAATGCTGCTGGACCGATGGTGAGGCCCTGCGGAGGGTGTCAGGCGGTCCGGTTACACCTCGGTCCCCCGGGGCTCGGCTTTCCACGCGCGTTGGAATTGTGACGCTAACCAGGCTGGACTCGCCCAACTGTCTTGATACGCGGTTCCATCGGAGAGCGGCCCGCCAGTCCAGCTGCCCCCCCCCCCCCCCCCCCTAAGCCCCCTAGGCTTACATGCAGTTATTACTTATTCCAGAAAACTTTCCCACACCATTCTCTGATCAAATGCACATTTAAATGATACTTTTGTTTAAATCACAGTGGGCAACATTAAACAGCAGGTGTGTGTCAACCCCCCTGGTTTTCAGCCCTGACCGTGGGGGGGGGGGGGGATAGCTGACGCGGCCTTATCGGAGGACTTGGGGCCACGGCTTGGTACCTCTGGGAATCACAGGCTCGGCCAGGTGGCTCAGTGCCGAAACCGCGCGGCGCATCGCAGGTCGAGATCAGACGCGTTTCAAAGGAATCCTTCAAAGGTGAAGGCCCGCCAGTGGAAGGGGGGGGGCTGAAACAAGAGAGGGTTTGTGATGCGGTGACACGCATCCGGGGGCTGGACGTTGAGGTTAACATGACACCAAGCCTCCTGCGAGTCATTACAGAGTGGTGACTCTGTCCTCGAGGCCTGTCCCTCCCCAACGAGGAAAGAGCAGCTACAGTCAGTCGGGGCGGCTCCTTCCACCAGCGCTGCGTCTCTGCGTCTTACGTAACAGCCGGTTTGGAGGGAAACTTGCTTCCTCCGCGTTGGAGCGTTGTCGCTACGTGGTGATTAAGAACATCATATAATATAATAATAACCTGTGATTCTCAACAACAAAAAAATGACTCATGTCATTGTGAGAGACGCGGGAGTGATCCGTTAAACGATTACCGGGGGGGGGGGGGGGGGGGTGGGGTGTTGTTTTGTCGTCTCATTCGTTGTTGAATCGATTGTTTTAAGCGGTCGTACTTCCTGTGTGTGTGTGTGTGTGTGTGCGAGGGAGTGGGCGGCGGCGCGTTAGCACCCGTGTTATCTGGGTGAGACTGTGGATGTGCCCGTTCCAGCTCGAGGAGACATTTTTATCCCTTCTTCTCTCTAAGCCTGAATAAAGCATAACGCCGCACACACACCTCCAGTCACACACACACACACACAGATGGAAACAGTGAGATGGATCTTTTTGAAGTACAATTTCATCCTCTCCCCTTCCCACTTTTCTCTCTCTTTGTGCAGCGGTGAAGGGAGTTAAATCTCTGGGGGGGGGGGGCCGTATGTGTGATGGCCTGAGCCGTCGGCTTTTTGTTATTCTGAGGGACACCACTGGAGGCACAATGTATACGTCTCACACACAGACACACAAACACACACCTATGCACACATGCGGGAGGGGGGCGGGGGCAGAGACACGGGTGCTGACAGCTGATTCTCCATGTGCGTTTATGAGGACTTTGATGTTTAATGTGTCACGTTCTTTGATGCCCTCTGTGGAGAGCATGTACGCGCGCGCGTGTGTGTGTGTGTGTGTGTGTGTGTGTGTGTGTGTGTGTGTGTGTGTGTGTGCGTGCAAAAAAGAGGGACCCCAAGGACGGTGTTTGTGGTTTGCTTCACCCTTGGTTTCCTCTTCTTTTTTTTTTTCCTCTCTTCATCTCACTCCTTCTCCTCCCGCCGCAGGTGTCTCCATCTCCCTCACAGGACTGCAACATTTTTCTTCTCCTTGGCGTACCCCCCCTCCCCCACCCCCACTCCCCCTTGAGCCTTTTCTCCTCCTCGCTGTCTGCTCCTCCCTTCTCCTCTCCGGTGGACGGGCTGTGTTGCTGTCTGTTTGTTGCGGGGGGATTCCTGCTCTCACTTTATGCAAACACGCATTCAGCGATCGTTAGCGACTTATTTCACACTGGCTTCGGGTTTCATTCTGTTTAATGGCTGCTTTTTGCGGTCGGTAATGATCGCCGCAGCCTCTCTCGCCCTCTCGCCAACCCCACCCCCCCCAGTTTCCCTTCGGATGCCGAGACAGACTGATTTAACCGTACGTGGCGCCGGTAATTAGTACTGGAAATTTCTAACGGAAGGTATCCTCTGACATCCAGAGAGAGAGAGAGAGAGCGAGCTTTGAAATGTCTTTTGTGTGTTGAAGCATTAACTGATTTTCCATTTCATACATTAAGCCGGTTCAATAATACACAAAGAGCAATTAGGCGTGGACACAATGACACAATGCTGTCCCATTGGCCGCCGAGCGTCAAAGGGAATCGAGCCTGTGAGTTATGAGGCCGTTATCTCCGACCAGTCGGGCCCTGCTGTTTCCGGTAGTCTCTCACTCTCTCTCTCTCTCTCTCTCTCTCTCTCTCTCTCTCTCTCTCTCTCTCTTGCAGGGTTGTGCGACTTGTTGACTCAATCTCTCGGTATCTCCTCCTCGCTTTTCCCATTCTCCCCCCCCCCCCCCCTCGTTCGCTCTTCCAACGCTTACACGCTCTCTTATCTCCTGCGCCGGGGTCTGACTCACTGATTGCGAAATTTTTAAAAAAACGGTTTTAATTCCGCCAGGTTTTCGGGGTCTGATTTGCACTCGCTGGCGCTTTCCTCTGTGCAATTAATTCGGTTCCCTCAGACAAATCCGCTGACTGTTTCCGTCGCCGGGCCCCCTGTCTGTCACTGCAGGATGAGAAGTCCACGTTCTTCCAGTTCGGCGCCGCTCTGCAGCAGGAGGCCCTGCTCATGCTCTCCATCATGGAGGAGTACGACTGGCACGTTTTTTCTATCGTCACTTCCAAGTTCCCCGGGTACCAGGATTTCATCGGCACGCTGAAGATCACCGTGGACCACAGGTGACACACACACACACACACACACACATACACACCGTCAATCCCGAACCTCCATTTACGGTTGCCCCGACAAGATGAAGCGCCGTGTGTCGTATTGTTCCAGCTTTGTGCGCTGGGACCTGCAGAGCGTGGTGACTCTGGACGCCGTGGACGGCGACCCCAACTCCAAGTCGCACATCGCGCTCAAGAGGATCCAGAGTCCCGTGATACTGCTGTACTGCTCCAAGGACGAGGCCGTGTGAGTGTCGCTCTTCTCCTCCTCCTTCCGCTCTCTCTTCGCACACAGCCGGTGGACCGTCATTGACTCCCCCCCCTCCCCCTCCCCCCCCTGCAGGTACATTCTGGAGGAAGCTCGTTCCCTGGGCCTGATCGGAGCCGGTTACATCTGGATCGTGTCCAGTCTCACCACTGGGAACCCAGACTTCACCCCCGAGGTAGTGAGGCCCCCCCGTGTGTTGTAACAGGTGGCCGCTTCCGAGTGTGGAGTGGGGGGGGGGGGGGGGGGGGGGTTCTGCTATTTCTCCTGTGTATGTAACGCACCTGCTTTGTTCTTCCAATATCAACTCAGCAGCATCTCCAGACCTTTCTATCGTAATATATCTTGTTTGCCGCCAAGAAATACCACTTTCCCTAGATGCAACAATGTCAACCGTGTAAACAACGTTTTTTTTTTTTTTAAGGATTGAGCTGTTTGCAGCTAAGTAACAGGGAAATATTGCGGGATCATTTTTCTCATCCATCCAGTAAGCAAATAAGCATATTTCCCAACACGTGGCACTGTTCTTTTAAGCCCTATTAACATATTTTTAGTTTATTGCT
This sequence comes from Pungitius pungitius, assembly GCF_949316345.1. Taxonomy (NCBI): domain Eukaryota; kingdom Metazoa; phylum Chordata; class Actinopteri; order Perciformes; family Gasterosteidae; genus Pungitius; species Pungitius pungitius. The sequence goes on along the minus strand of NC_084908.1, from coordinate 18,225,193 downwards.
TTGTTTACGCTCCTCTTGCTCTGATCCAAATAGGACATGAATATTTGCATAAATAATTCAAAGTATAATAAGCTCAAATGTTCCACTCACAGAAAAACTAAAAAAAATTTCCAATGTGTGCTTTTTTGTCAAAGGCCTCTGAAATTGTTATTCTCCTCCAAGTCCCTTTTTATGTTGATTTTTATCTCAACAATCAGATTCCACATTTTGTGGCAAATGAATAATTAAAAGCACAATATCTTGGGGTAGATTGACGAGTTGGATTTTTTGCAGACTTAGTGAGCTTAGTGAGCTATTTGGTTTCCAAATGCTTTCATTTTAACCGTTTCAAGGTGTAGCCTCTTCCCAAAGGGAGCCGATTGGGTTTCAGACTCACACACTTACCTGTGATATCCGGCGACGAATCACTTCACCAATACGCGTGCAGACAGCCAATCATCTGCTCCACACCTCCCCCCCCCCCCCCCCCCCCAGGTGTTCCCCCTGGGCATGATCTCCGTGTCCTACGACGACTGGGACTACCCGCTGGACACGCGCTGTGCGCGACGGCGTGGGCATCATCTCCTACGCCGCCACCGCCATGCTGCGGGAGAAGGGCGAGCTGCCGGAGGCCCAGAACAGCTGCTACGGCACGCCGTCAGACAGGAGCCCCGGGAAGCTCCCGCCCAGCGCCCTGCGCAGGTGTGTGTGTGTGTGTGTGTGTGTGTGTGTGTGTGTGTGTGTGTGTGTGTGTGTGTGTGTGTGTGGTGTGTGTGTGTGTGAGGAGATCAAGGTAGCCGTGTTACGTAAGTCGTTCTGATGCTCTAATGAGAGAGAGAGAGAGAGAGAGAGAGAGAGAGAGAGGGGGGGGGGGGGGAGCGCAGACGACAGAGGTGTTAAACACATTTAGCACCATTAGCTGTTGTGTACATGGCGGCTCTGTGTTTCAGCTCCGCTGCCTCAGCCAAGCGACATTGGGATTGAACTTCAGGCAGACCGGCCTGTTAACTCCAGCCTACCGTGTGTGTGTCTGTGTGTGTGTGTGTGTGTGTGTGCGCACCTTACTTCACACGACTAGATGTCATTGTGTCAGAATTAAAGCAGCTTTTACTAGCTTTGTTCTCTCTTTTCTCTTGTTTCGGGGCTCTGTGGCAGTATGTAAGTGTGTGTGCGTGCGTGTGTGTGTGTGTGTGTCTACATGCACATGTGCATACCGGTGTGAGTGTATCTACTCTTTTCCAAAGTCTCTGTGATGATGAAAACAGTCACATCTTCCAAACCACACAGACACCCGTTTGTACTGAACATCCACAATTGTCGAGGCCTTTGCTTCCGTTCGGGGACTTTCGGTGTGATATTGTGACTACATGTTAAAAAATGAGCCACTCGGTGGCTAAAAACGGGGATTATTAATTCAGACGCTAATGCCAAACCGACTGAGGTCAGGTTGCTCGGGCTGTGCGCATCCATGATGACTTATGAGTTGACTCATTAGAAGCAGAACCACCAGAGTGATTTTCTTTATTATTCCATTTCTCTCTCTTATTTAACCATCACACCGTATATCAAAGCGTATACAATACCAGCGTTGTTGACAGGTTGATCCAATATAACTCAGACCGTAGCCACAGCCCAAACCTCCCCCCCCCCCCCGAATAATAATTTTGCTCATCCCGTCAGAGGTACCATCATTTTTGGCTCATTGAATCAAATTTGCATATCAGTCAAAACAACTGCAGCCAATTTTCGGTGATAACACAGTGACAGGTTGGAATCCCGACGTGTGTGTGTGTGTGTGTGTGCACAAACAACGTGAGGTGGAGAGGAACGGGACAAATGAATCCACAATGGCCACTTAAAAGCCGCTGCGGGGGGCGGGGGGGGGGGGGCGGCGTCGGGACGCTCCGGCGCTCGTTGCCCCCGGTGGCCATTAACATCCGGCTCAGTTCATCCCGTCCCATCGCCGCCGCACGTGGCTTTTACTTGGCTTCGTCCCGATAGTGACATTTTTTTTTTTTCTCCCAAAAGGTTATTCTATTTGATGGAACCACTGTACCATGACAACCCCACCCCCTCCCCCTAAGCCGTCGCTGTTTTCTGAAAAGATGCTCCGCTCGGCCCACAATGCGGGAGCCTTGCTTTTTTTTTTTTTTTATTCATACCTTCTTACAAAAGGACTCGCACAATGGCCGTCCCGAGCACTTCAATACGCGGGAACGTACTCGTAAAGTGGAGCCGCGTTTTAAAAGGATGCCTTTTTGCAATAGTAATAGTAATAGCAGGTCGATTTCCTTTCTGCCGCAAATTCCGAGCGGACATCGAATCCCTCGTCGATGCGAATAGTTTAAACGCAGCCTAACGCGTTGTTTCATTGACGACAGGGACACACGCGCACACACACACATCCGCATGAGCGTACACACACAAAGCCACATCGGTTTGAACCCCCCCCCCAAAAAAGTGATAAGAAACCTGAAATAGGGGGAGACAGTAGCTTCCCAGAATAGACTGTGCGACTATGCGTTTGCGGCCATACAGTATGTACTCAGCTGTGGCAATGCGCTGTGACAAGGGCATCACCTGCTGCACCACAAACACACACACACACACACACACTGTTGTCCTGACGCGCGTCACTGATAGCGTTTCGACCTTTAAGGACGAAGGCCGGACTTGTGCTTTTATTTGCTCTGTTCGCCGGTCTTTAGTGAAAACACGCCATTAATGCACCTCTTTTGCGACAATATTAATGCGCGCGTGTGTTGGGGTGTTGTTCACCTGCAGGGCGCATGTCACACAGCACTCAAACAATTATATATTTCGTGCAGCTTTACTTTCTGTTGCATTGCGTGTTTATCGACCTGCGGGTTTTTGTGCGTGAATCCCTCGAGGAAGCCCGGGGGTCTGACCTCTGACCTTCTCACATACAAAAAAAAAAGCCCATGGCCTTTCTCACTGTTTTAGAAGACTGAGCGAAAACATCTCAAGAGTCATAACTTACAAAATCCATTATGAAAAAATATTCTATTTTAGTCAGAAGACATTTCAGTCGTCACTCGTGGAAACCATGTTTGAAATTGTGTCCGAACGAATCAAACCATTTGTAATAAGTCACGAGGCAGCTACCAAAGCAGCGTGTTTCGGTTTAGGGGCAGCGGCTGTCCCTCTTGTTATTTGGCTTTTTTTTTTTTTTTTTACTAAACTCCCTTAGACAAGCCTCTTGGGAAGTCATGCCATCACCGCAGTGTGTACGCTCAGAACGTCCTCGCCCTTCAGAGAAGAAGAAGAAGAAGAAAGTCCTCTCTACCGCCTCCCTTTTAGCGTAGACGTGCAAATGCTTGGGCAGAGGATCTGTTTTGCGTGTGCAAGAGAGCGGCTGTGAGTAAGGGAGCGGGGGGGCAGGGGGGGGGCGGCCCTTTTGCACCAGTGACTTGTCTTTCAGGCGTACGTACATCTGTGGAGAAATCAATGCGGAGAGCCGATTGGAGCGATGTGTGGCCTCTGACTCGCCCCCCACTCCCACACACACACACACACACACACACACACTCAGGCATGCAGGCACAAACACGGTGGGTGAAGACAGCACTGGTTTAGAGAGGATACTCTGGCAGTGATTATAGAGCGCTTTACTTGTTATTGCAAATCTATCGACTCTTGTGCACACATTCACACAAACGCCGAGGACAGCTTCCCACTTTCTCGTCTCCCCCCCCCCCCCCCCCCGTTTGTTTCAGACACATGATGCACGTGTGGAACGAAGGGCGCGACTTGTCCTTCACTCCAGACGGTTACCAGGCCAACCCCAAGTTGGTTGTCATCGTCCTGAATAGTGAAAGGAACTGGGAGAAGGTAACAAGTGAACACAGCGGGGGTTTGCAAAATAGGAAACAGAACGATTCGAGATGGTGTCACTGATTTTGGTTTTGTGTTTGCGCACACACACACACACACGCACGCACGCGCAGATGGGCCGCTGGGAGAACGGGACGCTGTCGTTGATGTTCCCGGTGTGGCCGAGGTACAACTCGCACGGGGACGAGGACGCGGATGAAAACCACCTCTCCATCGTCACCCTGGAGGAGAAGCCCTTCGTCATCGTGGACAACGTGGACATCCTCACCGGGACCTGCGTGAGGAACTCCGTGCCCTGCCGCAAGCACGTCAAAGAGTGAGTAGTGGATGCGTGAAGGCTGAAACCCCTTCAGCCGCTGGTTCGGGGGGTGGGGGCGGGGGGCGTGGGCGTGGAATAAGCAAATGTGTCTCTTGATCTCAGGAATATCGCTTAGCGCTCAATTAGGTCCCCCGGACTCTTCCCACCGGTTGAAATGATTCGAACGATGCCTCTCAAACCCGGTCTCAGAACATCAGTCAATCAGCCGACCCTTTGCGCGCCGCCCCCCCCCCCCCCCCCCCCCCCCTCTTTTTGTTCCACCAGGCTTTATGCTGGGCCCACTCGTTTTGCGCTTTACATAATAGTGACTCATCATCTGTTTGTCCTCGAGACTGATTTTTCCTAATATATATTTTCGGCTGACGATCTGACACAATCACAGGGGCGTAAATGCCGCACCGCGCTAAAAAAACTTGTTGGTTGTCGCTGTGCGTTCTTCAACCCGAGAGAAGTAGCCCCCCCCCCCGCGTAGCCTCAGGTGGGTTCAGTCAGTAGGGGAGACGCCATTAATGTGTGCACAACAAAAAACGCCACTGACGCTAATTGCGGATCCGAGAGTGACGACTCGACCCCCCCCCCTCGAGATTAACTCACTACGCCGCGTTCTTCGTCGGTGTCGAACACGAGTGAAACTCTCTTTTCCCTCGGAGGGAGTTTGCAGCACGACGGCAAAGTAAGTTCCCCACTTGGCTCGTGGACAATCAGTTCTGTCAGCATCAATAACGAAGCGCTCTCTGCTGCTGTCAGCTCGCTAATGCCAATCTGTCGCCATCCTTGTCTTTCTTTTTTTTTTTGTGTTTCTGCCATCGCTGTGATTGCACGTGTTGTACATTGTGCCCTTTGTTTCGTTGTGTCATCTTTTCTGTGTTCTTTTTGGATGATGCATTTGCGACATGCCGCTGTGATGCACACAGACACACATTACGATTCCCATCACGTTGGTGCAAGGTTGCATCCTATCTACATATCGTTTATATTTTCACTTTATTATTATGTACATTATTTTAGATGGGGCAAAATGGAAGCAAATAAATTCTTTAATGTTTTGATTCTTATGAGCAATGATTCTTATGACTTAACTAGAAGACTAGAAGTATTTCATATTGAAAATCATGTAACGTATCGTCAGTGCGTTGAATTTCCCTTTTTTTTAAATTGCCAGTTGCAATTTGGAAAGCTTTATTTTGGATATAAAATGTAGGGGTTCAGGGTTTTACGTTCCCCCCTTTCAACAGAGACCAAAGTTCAAGTGTCACTTCTCATCTTGAATGTGCTTGAACTTTCATTTTAAGATACTCTGAGCCAGTCGAATGTTATTGTCTCTTTTCATGAATTAACTCTGAATTATTTAAACTATGACAATTACGTACCTACGTGTATGTAAAGCAAAGTAGAGCTAACATAAATCTCAATGGACGGGAAAAATAATTAATTAATGTGTTTTTAATAATTAATTATCACATTTGTGTGTAACAGTGTTCCTTTTAAAGAAAGAGAAGATGAATAAATACATGAATCCCAGCTTCAGCTGTACCGCGACACACCGAAAATGAAAAGACGTCCCACGTGGGACGCGGTCCGAACCTTTTTGTCCCCCCACCCCCCCCCCCCCCATCTGGAGTCCTGCAAAATCCCACCGAGCCGAGCTCCTAAACGCTTCTGTTCAGCAGCTTCGGACCAATCCGGAGCGCTGCAGAGCTGCCCCGTCTGCAACCTCCCCAAGATCCCCCCCCCCAATATTAAAGCCAACAGATTTCAATTCTTCATTCATAAATTCCCTTTTTCCTTGAGATTTTGGTCACATCCTCCCGTGTGGCTGTGTGACACATTCTTCCTTCATTTAAAATAATGAATTTGCACTTCTCCCTTTGAAAGTCATTGGAAAGCCGCTCTATTGCGGCTGAAATGTTTTTGTGTGCAAACAACGCAGAGATGTCGGGAAAAGTAAAACTTCTTCAAAGAAGCTTCCCTTTGGATTCTTTGACGCGTCGGGTTTTTGCTCCAATTACCTGCAATATATGGACCCCTCAACGAGAGCCTCTGCACGCCGCTTCTCTCTTGTTCATTTGTGCGCTTTAGTTCGCACCTTCGAAAGCCGGTTCATACGTGCATGGTGATATAAGCGTTCGTTTGTGTATTTATCTGCATTGTGCTTCCCGGGTCGATCGCTTGGCCACAACGAGTTCCGTTCTGTGGGGATAAAAACAGGTGGACGTGGGCTTCGCTTTGAGCGCAGAGAACTCGGCTAATTACTCCCCCTGCGAGATTTCCCTCTGAGCCAGATGGACCCAGAGACATAAGACGGCAGAGTAAACACGATCGGCACTGAGCAGTGACGGCACCGCGGGGGGGGGGCCCGGACACTTAGATGGGGGGGGGGGGCAGTTTGACTTGTGACCCGAGTCCTTCCTCCCGAAATGCCGCAGGCGCAGAGGCCAAGATGACGGGTCTCTTCGGGGGCCTTCGTTTAGAAATACAGATGCTTGTTTTTTCCGTGACCAGCCATCCGTGCGTACATGTACCCACCCATCCATAAGGGCCACTCCTTCCCTTTCATTTCTGTGTGTGTGTGTGTATGTGTGTGTGTGTGTGTGTGTGTACACAGGAACATAAGGACACATAGGAGGGCTCAGCTGGGAGAGTCCAACGTATACGTGATGTGTGCGTTACAACACCTGGGGCACAAACTGTACACACACTCATATTTACTTCGGTATGAATACTATGCCACATCTCTCTGCCCCCCCCCCCCCCACCGTGTGAGCGCCAGGTCCCCGGCTCCTTGTGAATCAGCCGGGGGGGTTAAAAGGTCACAGGAGTTCCGCTTCCAGTCCGTAACGTGCTACATCAGAGGCGGTCGTTTCCATGGAAACGCTTTCAAAACACGCTGGATAAACGAGGATCAGCTCGTATAGTTCACAGCTCCTCGGGGGCCCTCGGGGGGGGGGGGGGGGGGGAAAGTTTGCTTGAGCATCGTTTTTTTCCCGTCGGCTGCATTGTGTCCATCAGGCTCCTCGGTGTGCGTACAGTAGGAGGCGAGTTTCGGGGGAAGTACCCCCCCCCCCCCCCCCCTCAGTGCGCCACTTTAGGAGAAAGGGGAGAGACAGGGAACGGCGTGAAGGAACGGGGGGAGAGACATGGGGACGGACAGCTGATATTTTAATCATGTAGGTTGGTTGTTCCGCACAGCCCGGCTCTATTTAAAGCCCGGCAGCATCTGCTCAGTACCCCTGTGTTTTCAAGCACTGTGGAAAACACACACACACACACACACACACACACACACACTCCATATAAGCGCTGGCCTTCAGCAGCATTCATGGTTACTCTGCACTGTCATGATTCGGGAGAGAACAGTCGCAACTCACACACACACACACACACACACCGTGGCCTGATCAGCTGTTATCTAATGTATGACCCGATTGTTGATTTGTGTGTTGCAGCAACAGCACGGCGGGAGGCTCCTACATCAAGCAGTGCTGCAAAGGGTTCTGCATCGACATTCTGAAGAAGATAGCCAGGAACGTCAAGTTCACCTACGACCTCTACCTGGTCACGAATGGAAAACACGGCAAGAAGATCAACAACATGTGGAACGGCATGGTGGGAGAGGTGCGTCCCACGTCTCTCTCCCTTCTTCACCAGCCGCAAACAAATGGGTCGGACTCCTGGAGATTGTTGGGAAGCGTCAATATGGGGGGGGGGGGTAAATATTAAGCTGCGGTAGCTTATCTCTGGTCTGGCTTTGCCCAAACTTTACATAAACCCACCAAGCAGCACCCCCTGTAGCTCACTGATAGCACGTGAGCACTTAAAGCTGCAGCTTCCGGTCTTTGTGCTCGGGCTAAGCTAACCGGCTTCTCCACATACCCAAACGGTACCAGAGGCGAAATAAGCAAATAGGTATAATAATAATAACATTTCTAGCGAATGTATTGCAAAACACACTCTTAATATCTCCTCTTTATGTAGCAATATAGCTGTTTTTATTAAATGTGTTTTAGGCACGCTCAGTCATGTGACACTCTTACCGGTGACTTACACGCTCAATAATAGATCTCTTTGGGGCTTTAAACAAATAAAATTTGCTCGACCACAGACAAAATTCAGAGGGCAATAAAATTCACCCCTTGGCCTCGACTTTACCCCCCCCACCGGATCAAAAACATGACCCCCTGGGCAGAAGCAATAGACGCCGCGCGCTGTCACAGTGAAGGAGTGTGATACGTCCTGATGATGGAAGCGGACACTATGATTGTTGTAATCGTTCACGTGAGCGGACCGCTGGGAACCTTTTAAGAGAATTAAACCCACAACACTTCACTGCATTAAACTGAAAACGACATCTTTAATGCGCGCGACCCTCCGTCTGTCAGGGCTCATCCAAACAAGCAGAAAACGGTGGAACAAAAGAAAAAAGACAGTTGCATTTTCACTTTCCATCAGATACGGCCCGAAAAAATGCCCTCCAACTACAGCCGACATTCTGAGCTCATACCCTCAGTCACTGTGATGTTTCACATCCCAAATAAAAAAAAAAAAAAGCAGGAACGTATCAAAGGCAAATTGTTTGATGTTTTTTATACCAGAGCTGACTGTACTGGTACGTCAGGGCCCGCTGTGACCCACTCCGCTCTCCGTCCGCCAGGTGGTGTATAAGAAGGCGGTGATGGCGGTCGGCTCGCTGACCATCAACGAGGAGAGGTCAGAGGCCATCGACTTCTCCGTGCCCTTCGTGGAGACTGGCATCAGCGTCATGGTGTCGCGTAGCAACGGGACGGTCTCACCGTCTGCCTTCCTCGGTAAATCTTTCAGGGGGGGCGCACAAGCCTTCATCTCTTCCTCCTCCTCCTCTTCCTCCTCCTCCTCTTCCTCCTCCTCCTCCTCCAGGAGTTCAGATGACTAGAAACTGAAGCGCTCGCCTAATGTCTTGCATTGTCATTGGAGCGAGACGGGGAGCGAGGGGACGTACTGGACCGTCCCGGTGTGTTGGTCCCTGTGTACCAAGCCACGTGTCTGTGTGTGCGTGTGTGTGTGTGCGTGTGTGTGTGTGTGAAAATGGGGGCGGGCTGTGTGCGTGTGACACTGCACAAATATATTAGGATGTTTGCGTATTGAATCAGGGGTGTGTGGAGAATGAATGTGCTTTGGCCGTATGTATGTGTAAGGGTGAATGCTTTGTGTGTGTGTGTGTGTGTGTGTGTGTGAGAGTGTGTGTTGAGCCTGGCCCAAGGTATCAGTGACGGTTCAGTATCCCTCGCACTCATATTAGAGGCACCTCAGTGCACAATCTCTCAGGGTTGGCTAACCCTGGCAGTCACACACTTAGACATACAGTGACAAACACACACACACACACACACACACACACACACACACATACAATTTGTCTGGGTTCTGGCACTCGTCCCGCTCTCTGAACTCCCGCCCTGCTACACACCAGACACACGCGGACTCACACTCTCACTCGCCCAGATCACATACAAGTAGATCACACACACACACACACACACACACACACACGTGCCCACAGCAGGGCACATCAGATCACTCAGAGTTTGATTCCTCTCTCTCTCCTCCCCTGTATCTCTCCCCCCCCCCCCCCCCCCGCCCCGGGCCTCTCCCCCTCTCAGCTCTCATCCAAGGGAATAATGAGAAATATGGAAATGTGCTCCGTCAAACTCTCTGTGACTAACTCCCCCTCCCTCCCCCGTTCTCACTCCATCTGCCTCCCTTTTCTCCCCCCTCTCCGGGTCTTCTCTGTCATCTTCTCCTGGCTTTGTCCGCCCCCATCCTTCCTCTCCCCCTTTTTGTTCGGGGCGTCTCCTCCTTTATGTCTCCCCTTCCTCTCCGTCCTCTCTCCTGCTCCTGTCTCATGGACTCGATTTCGCTTTAACTCTCTCTCTCCCCCCCCTCCCTCTCTGTTCTCCCCCTCACCCCCCCCCCCCCCCCCACCCCCTGACTCGCAGAGCCCTTCAGTGCATCGGTTTGGGTGATGATGTTTGTGATGCTGCTCATCGTCACGGCCATCGCCGTCTTCCTCTTTGAGTTCGTCAGTCCGCTGGGCTTCAACCGCAACTTGGCCCAAGGCAAAGGTACCCTCACACACACACACACACACACACACACACGCGCACACACACACACGCGATCAGTAACATCACACCAATCGCCGCTCCCAGCTGCATGAAGCAGAGATCAAAGCTTCCCTTGGAGCAGAGGAAGTGACCCATTATTACTCTGACTTGAGACGGTCCACTTAATGTAAGGCAGCATTAACAAGCCTCTTCTCAAGCTGGTCACGTCGTCCTAAATCCCCCCCCCCCCCCCCCCCCCCCCCCGGAGACGCCCCGCCGGCACCGAAACCCCAGATTAATGTTGTGATCCGCAAAATTACATTTGCCATTATAAATATATAAATACTTTATGACCTACAGGCCGATGCATTTGTTGAACGTGCATTCTGTTTTTTTTTTATCTTCTTTCAACACACTCTTTTTTTCATTTTTTTTACACTGTGCCTCGCAAAATGAAATCTAAATTTGACTTTTTTTTCAAGGTGCCAGTTAGATGCCTGTGCAATATGGGGCCAAAGCTCTGCAGCTTTAGCACAAAGACGGGAAGCCGGCGGGAACAAGCTGCCCCCCCCCCCCTCTGTCCAAAGACAACCACAAGACCCCCCCCCCCCACACCAGCCTCTCTTAAGCTCACCAATTAACAGTTGTGTCTGATTCGTTTAATCCGTACAAAAGCCGAGGAGTAAAAAAAACAAAAAACAATGTGTCGGGGGAATGTGCCAGACATTGGCGAGGGGGGGAGGAGGGAGGGAGGGGGGGCGGGCAGGCGCATTCCCTGAGTCCCATTGTCACTGTGAGTTTGCCAACCTTCAGATTGAAGAGCGGCGTGAGACGATCGGCGCTTCATCGGCCAATCTGTGTGGGGGGGGGGGGGCCCTCACCCGTCGGCCCTCAAGTGCACGATGAGCCCACGTCTTAAACGTGGTCGCATCGCTTTTAGATTTACTCCCCCCCCCCCCCCCCCCAACCGCGTCACAGTCATGGTGGCTTTGACTTGATAGAAGTAAAGGTCAATCTAGTTGGCCAAAAATATATATATATATAAATTTTTTGTCTGCACCCATTAATCACCCCCGCAAACCACAATAACTGGAGCCACGTTTGTGAGCCGCGGGCATTATTAAAAGGCAATAATAATGGCACATTATGTTTGATATTTACAAAGTCGCCCCTCTGAAAGAAGTATGATGCCCTGAAACTAGATCAGAAACTCTTTCTTTTCGAAGGTCTTTTGTAGTCAAAACGATTTTCTGCTTGAGTGATATTTTTCAGCTCTTCTCCCACGATTATGGTCGGAAACCATAATCAGTCATATGCTTCCTCTGCCTCCCCCCCCCCCTTCAGACCCGCACGGCCCGTCGTTCACCATCGGCAAGGCGGTCTGGCTGCTCTGGGGCCTGGTTTTCAACAACTCGGTCCCGGTGCAGAACCCGAAGGGCACCACCAGTAAGTTCATCGTGTCGGTCTGGGCCTTCTTCGCCGTCATCTTCCTGGCCTCCTACACCGCCAACCTGGCCGCCTTCATGATCCAGGAGGAGTTTGTGGACCAAGTCACCGGGCTGTCCGACAAGAAGGTGTGTTCACGCGCGCGCGCACACACACACACACACACGCGCAGCAGGAGGAGATGAACACACTCACAGTTCGGGTTCCTCTTGTAATGGACGCCGGGCCTGCGGCCAGACAGGGCTCTTCGGGGAGCGCCGTTGGGCTTCGACATCACAACCCTCTGGCCTTAGCTGTCACCAAGCTGACACTGCCAGCGCAGGGGACCCGGGGGAGCACGCGCACACACACACACACACACACACACTGCTGTACAGATCAAAGACGTGTGTGTGTGTGTGTGTGTGTGTGTGTGTGTGTGTGTGCAGAGGCTGGCAGTGTCAGCAGAACCTGCCTGGCTTACGCTAGGCTGGACACTCAATGATGATGACTGATGAGACCTCTCCACTGTCCCTTCCTCGTCCTCTGCCTCCTCCTGTCACTCTCCTTCTCCCTCTCTCCTCCTACCTGCCCCCCCCCCCTCCCCCCCTCCTCTTTCTCTTTTAGCTTCTTTGTTCTCTTTTGTGCTCTTGTCTCTCTTTAACACGTTGTCTTCTCTCGTTCTGCTCTCCTCCTTCCTCCTCGCCCACAGTTCCAGAGTCCGTACTCCTATTCCCCTCCGTTCCGCTTCGGGACGGTTCCTAACGGCAGCACCGAGCGCAACATCAGGAAGAACTATCCCGATATGCACCAGTACATGACCAAATACCACCAAACCGGTGTCACGGACGCGCTGGTCACCCTCAAGACCGGGTACGTGCACAAGAGCATTGGAGAACAGACTAAAGAAGATGTGCGTCACGTCCCCCCCCCCCCCCCTCTCCCCACCCTCCTCCCTTAAGCTAAGGCAGAATGCGCTCAGTGTTTGTGTCTCTGACGGTTTAAAAAAAAGAAGAAAAAAAGCTCCTAATTGACTCTTGTTGCTGCTGGGGAGATGGAGCTGCCAAAATAGGGAGAGAGTAATTTGCTGCCTTCATCCTCCCTCCCAAAACACACACTAATGGAGGGATGGCTGCAGTCTTTTGGTTTGTTGTCATTCATTTGGTGCGCTTTGATGTTTTTGAGTGATTTCTAAAAAAAAAAAAAATATGGTTTCACTTGTAGCCTCTCTGCAAGAACTTCATTGATAAAGGAACGGTGAATATAGGAGGGATGTTTTGCTCATACCCCATAAGTCACACTTCTTTAATCCATGAACATTGCATTGCTTTCAAATGCTCTCGGTACTTTAAAGCGGTACGTTTGTGATTGATCAGCACCAGGGTGCATTCGTTGGTTTATATACGACCTTTCAGACAAAAGCGCTGTGCAGCTCCATAGGAAGGCGGGGGGGGTGATACCGGCCCCTTGTTTGGCTGTGTTTGGTTAGCGGTCATACGTCACGTGCCCGCGTTTCTGCTGAGCTCAGATGTATCGAGCTCACGCTGCAGCAGCGACGCGTGAGAGAAATGACAAAACCTGAGAGTGACAGTTCAGAACGGGGGGAGTTGCTCAAATGCGAATCCGTGAACCCGGTGCCGTGTGTTGTTCTTCTTCTTCTCGCAGGAAGCTGGACGCTTTCATCTACGACGCCGCGGTGCTGAACTACATGGCCGGCCGAGACGACGGCTGTAAGCTGGTCACCATCGGCAGCGGCTACATCTTCGCCACCACGGGCTACGGCATCGCCCTGCAGAAAGGCTCCTACTGGAAGCGCCTGGTGGATCTGGCCATCCTGGGCATCATCGGGGACGGTGAGGCGCCCGCAGCTCCGGCTTTCAGATTCGCGGGGCGATCGAGCGCTTTATTATTGTTGTAATCCCCCCCCCTCTCCCTCCCTCTGTCAGAAAGCTATCAGGGGCTAGTCTTAACACACCATTTCATCATCATTACACTGTGTGTGTGTGTCCACCATGTCCTGGTATGTTTACTCCTCCAGATTGTTCTGTATAATGAGCTGTGAGATGGTGCGAATGGAGGAGAGAGAGAGAGAGAGAGAGAGAGAGAATGAGAGAGAGAGAGAGAGAATGAGAGAGAGAGAGAGAGAATGAGCCAGGCCAAAATCCAACTGCTGAAACCACTAAAGCGCTCCGCTTCACACCCAGCCTTTTTATTTGGGGCAAACACACACACACACACGCGCGTTTGTGTGTGTGTGTGTGCGTGTGTGTGTGTGCATGCGACACACAAACACCCCTCGGCCTGATAATAATTCCACCCATCTTTTCTTATCGCTCCATCACTATCAATTCTTCTCTCTCCTCCTACAAGCCCCTTTTTTCACTCCACCTCCCGTCTCCTTTTCATTACGATCCATTTACCACTCCACTTCTCGCCCCCCCCCCCGCCCCCTTCTCCCTTCGCCCCTCCATCTTTCCTCCTAACGATGTGGCCTTTTCCCCCTCTCTCTCGACCTCGTTTCATTACTTCTCCTTTCGTTTCTTTGCCCCAATCTCCAGCCATCCTCGATTTTCCCTTAACCTACGCTTCCATTAAGCTATTGGGGAGGACTTCAACCCCCAACAATTTGCATATTCAACCAGCAGGGGGGTCGCAGGACGCCGCAATAACTCGATAAAAAAAGCACTTAGAGGGTAGTAAAAACCATGTTTTTTTTTTTTGTGGACTTCTCTTCTGCCTGCAACACTACGCACCCCCCCCCCCCCCCCACCTGCTGGTGCAGAGACTTAAAGTGCTTTGGATTGGACTCAAACAACGTGGGATGGATTTTGGACGGAGTGAACCGGTGTGTGGTCCGTGCACGAGGCGGCGTCCTCTCTGTGGCGGTGACGCTGCATCCCGTGACCAGCGGACTCGAACTTCAAGCGCTTTAATCACCGGGCTCCCGGGGAGCTTCACACCCGGGCCTTGTTTGACGATTAATTTGACCGAAGTTCTGCCGATGTAAGAGAAAAGCAGCAGCGTCTTTGATTGTCTGAGGGGGGGCTATCCGCGTTCCCCCCGGGGGGTTTACATATCCCTCGTGACGCTAATTTATGAATATTTTATTCAGTCGGTTTACACTTGCCTTCAGCTGGTGGTGAATCCCTCCACCTCAAACAGAAATGCTCATTAACAGAGTTGATGAAAGTCAGCAGCGGAATCGGCGCCGAGCAGAAGAAAAAAAAAACCCGCATTTGAACCGCACAACAAACAGACGCTACAGAAAAGCAGGAGCCGTTATCTCGGGGTCTCCTGACGTGATTTGAACTTTAACCCCCCCCCCCCCCCCCCGCAGGTGAGATGGAGGAGCTGGAGGCGCAGTGGCTGACCGGGATCTGCCACAGCGAGAAGAACGAGGTGATGTCCAGCCAGCTGGACGTGGACAACATGGCGGGGGTCTTCTACATGCTGGCCACGGCCATGGGCCTCTCCATCCTCACCTTCATCTCCGAACACCTCTTCTACTGGAGGCTGAGATACTGCTTCACCGGCGTCTGCACCGGGAGGCCGGGGCTGCTCTTCACCATCAGCAGGGTGAGGATGGAGGGAAGCGGGTCTCCTCACGCTTCTCCGGGACAGCATTGATAAAAAAAAAATAAAATAAAAAAAAAACACGTAATGTCGATATCAAGACTCTGGGGTGGGGATTTGTTGTGATGTTTTTACACGTCGGGCGACTCGCAGGCTATGCTCTTTGATTGTGTGAGCAACAGAGGGAGCGGGCCCCCCCGCACACACACACACACACACACACACACACACACAGAAACAAAGCAAGTCAAACAAAGCTCTGCTGTATTTGTAAATTGTCTCAATGCGGTTTCATAAGCAGAAAAAAAGAGCGAGAAAAAAGGGAAGCAAGATGTTGCGACTTTGAAGCCGGCGCGTGTGCTGTTTAAACATCACACAGTAAATTACAAAGACAATTGTCTGTTGCATCTCTGACAGTCTAATTGGCCTCGGCTCCTTCAGATGCATTGAAAAACATGATAGTAATGGACAATTATTAGTCCGAAGGCAATAGTTACTGTTAACATATAGAATGGGGTATATAGTGGCTATATACTGTGTGTGTGTGTGTGTGTGTGTGTGTGTGTGTGTTTTGTAAAAGGTTGTATAGCCCAGCTGAGATGGAGATGAACAAACTGCTGCACACATAACAGAACAGAGGAATCAAAGGATGCTGTGAAAACACTACAGGAGCATCTGTCATAGCTCATAACACACATACAGGAGGAGTGAAGGCATGGACAGACTTGACCACATGGGTAGACAGACAGACGCACACACACACACACACACACTTACACACACACACAACAAAAATGGGTCCATCCAGACAGACCATTCTTTTATTATTCATATGTCATGTCTCTCGGTGAGGAAGGGCTTTTATTCCAGACGAACAGCATTTCACACATTAAATGTTTTACAAAAAGAGTGCGAAGTCTGTCTGTGTGTAAGTGTGTGTGTGTGTGTGTGTGTGTGTGCGTGTGTGTGCGTGCGTGCGTGTGCGCCTGCCGTTGGAGCAGCGATGCAGGAGGTTAAGTGGCTTCAGGAAGAACATCTCCTTGCACTCAAAGGCCCTCTCCAGTGACATCATCACCTAAATTGTATTTTCTAGGGGGCCTCTGAAAGCAGTTAATCTAAAAAAGTGGCAATTATCTTCTCTTGTCACATTACGAATCCAAATGAGGTTACGGTTCGCAGTGGAGAAAAGGATACAGAGGTCTCTCTTTATTTACCGTGCACAGAAATAAGTCTTTTGCACGTTTTGAACCTTTTCCGGTGAGGTCATCGGGTTGGAAAGTAACCCTTGTATTGTCTTGACTCGTCTCCCCTCCTCTCCCCTCAGGGTATATGGAGCTGCATCCACGGCGTTCACATAGATATGAAGAAAAAGAACCCGGAGCTGGACTTCAGTCCTCAAGCCAACATGCTGCACCTGCTCAAGTCCGCCAAGTCCATGGCTTTGTCTTCTCCCAAGCGCAACACTGTCCTCCTGCAGCCCAACATCCTGGATGTGATGTCGGGGAAAGGTACTTTTAACACACTGTGTGTTTGTGTTTGACATTTTACGGCGTGAGGACACGGTACCGAGGTCACCCCGCCTCTTCTATACATCTGAAGGTGACTCTTTTCACCTCCGGACTGCAATCCGATAGACAGCGTCATGTTAGAGCACCGCCTCGTCGATTAGAGAAAAAAAACGTTAGGCGCCACTGTCTGCTGTCTAAGGTGCTTCTCTCCTCGTCTCCTAGGTAACTCGCTGCACAGCCTGGCCCCGAAGGGTCCCGGTCTCTATAGCAACGCCGGCGGCCCGCACAGCTTCTTGTCATTGTCCGGACGGCACAAAAACCTCCTGAACAATGCCGCGCCGTTCCCCGTGCCGAAGAAAGCCCCCCCTCTCCAAACCAGCCCCAACAAGCCCCAGCTGTCGGTCAGCAACGACAACGGCAAGACCCGCCTGGCGGGGGGGGCGGGCCCCTCCGCCGGGCCGCAGGGCTCGAAGCCGCGGGCCCTGTGGAAGAAGAGCGTGGAGACGCTGAAGACTCAGCCCGCCGCCATATCTCCGGGCCCGAGCCCCGTCCCGTCGTCCGGCCCCGGCCCCCCAGCCATGAAGAGCCAGCGCTACCTGCCCGAGGAGCCGCCGCCGCCGCATTCCGACATCTCGGAGTGCTCCAGCCGGCCGCCGTCGCACAAGGACTCCGACTCCGTGGCGAGGTCGGGGGGCTTCAGGCCCATCAATCAGCTGAGGAAGAGGGGCGGGGCCGGCGGCGCCAAGATCTACTCCATCGACTCGGACCAGGCCAGCCTCCAGTCCGCTCCGCCCTACCAGCGGGACGGCCAGGCGGGAGGCGACGACCACGGCTACCCCCCCGACCTGTTCCCGCCGGAGAGCGCGTACTCGCACGCCCACCACGCGCTCTCCCACCAGGCGGACGCGCCCATTCTGCAGCTGAGCGCCAGCCTGCTGCACCACAGCCACAGCGCAGAGGCCGACCTGCACTCCCTGAAGGACAAGAAGTACAGCACCTACACGCACAGCAGGTAACCCCCTCCCCCCCCCCCCCCCCCACCCAGCTCAGCAGAAAGCCTGCGGGGTGCTTTCATTGTCTTAAAAGTCTGTTTTCTCGTGTGTGTAACGCATGTCGCCCTGTTCCTCTCCCCCCCCCCCAGCAGCTCGAAGGACAAAGCGGGCGGCTCGTTCGACGCTCCGGGCGCGGGGCAGGGGTCGCAGAGCGTCCGGCCCGGCCACTGCCGCTCCTGCCTCGCCAAGCTGAGCGGCTACTCGGGCCTCTACACCGTGCGCTCGCCGGGGGCCCGCTGCGACGCCTGCGCCCACCTGGGGAACCTGTACGACATCCGGGAGGACCACCTGCACTCGCACTACTCCCACGCGCACGCGCACCCGCACGGCGGGGACATGTTCACGCACTACCTGCCGCAGAGCGAGCTGGGCCTGGTGGGCGAAGGGGACGGGCTGGTCAGCCACTTCGAGCCGCCGCCGTCCTCGCCGTCGCCCCTCCCGAGCGCCTCCTCGGCGCAGCACCTCCAGCTGAGTCGCCAGCCCTCCTACGAGAACGTGCTTCCGGACGGCGTCGCCGAGCAGCGGCAGCAGCAGTCGCAGCAGCTGCACTCGCAGCTGCACTCCCACCTGCGGGGGCTGAGCCTGCCCGACAGGGAGCGGGAGAGGGAGCTGACCCTGGACGAGGGGGCCTACGCCAACGTGCTCACGATGCGCTCCGACCGCCCGTTCAGCAGCCGCAGCCCGCCGTCCCCGTCGCCCTCGCACCACCACAGCCTGGACGCCCCCATGGCCCTCCCCCGGCGCTCGAAGAGCCTCTTCCCCGATCGCCCCTCGCACAACCCGTTCCTCCAGTCGGCGCCCGGCACGGCGCAGCGAGAGCCCTCCCCCCAGGCTGCCGCGCGCATGCCGCAGAGGAGTTCCGCCCACGAGCTCTATAAGCAGCGAATGCCGCTGTCGCTTACCCTCGGTAACCATAGCAGCCACCACAACAACCAGCACGGCGGCCTCGTCGACCAACAGGTGTTCTACCCTCAGCAGGAGCCCCCCGTGGTGGCCTACATGGTCCCCCCCGCCGCCTCTCAGCCAATGAGCTATGTGACAGCGCCGCGGGCCTCGAGCGCCGGCGGCAACAGGCCCCGCCTCTACCGCCGCATGCCCAGCATCGAGTCCGACGTCTGAGGGCCCGGCGGCGCGCCACAAACGCGCACTCTCGCCCGAGACACACACACACACACACACTAACACAGGCGCGCGTGTGACTGGAGTGACTGGAACCAGGCTGCTCGGATTCTAAACACACACACACACACACACGGACACACACGCGCTGGTGGAGGACGCGAGGTCTGCTCTGGACTTGAAGGTTAATGGGGATGCTGAGTAAATAAATCACTGGTTGCTTCATCACACCCTCCACAGGAAAGAGTCGAGGCCACAGGGACACAAGATGCAGGCTGTGTGTGAGTGTCGGTGTGCGTGCGTGCGTGCGTGTGTGTGTGTGTGTGTTTGAGCTAGCCTCAAGTGGCGGGCAACGGAGCGCCAACAGAACGATCTGTCAGACGAGACGGATGGAATCCCCCGGTTGGAACGAGAGGCACATGAGATCTGACGAGAGATGCAGCCTCTGGGAGATGAGGAGGTCTCACACAAGTCCCCTTTTCTCACACACACACATATTTTATCCCCTCTGTGGGGACTCTCGCCCAGGCCGGATTCTACCGTCGTCCCGTACGACGCCAGAGTATCTCCTCACTCAGAAGTCAATCACTTTCTTTGTAATAGACCAGCCTGGGGGGGGGCGGGGGGGGGGCCCTGAGGAACGTGCAAACACTCGGACACACACACGCGCGCGCACACTGTGTCTGTTCCTACGACTGTGTTGTTGTTGATGTCGTTGTTGTTGATGTCAGTTAATTGAACATTCCAAAAATAGTGGACCAAGCGCGGCCGCGGATAAAAAGCCCATCAGGACGAGAGAGAGTGTGTGTTCTAGTGTTTCTAGATCTAGAGACGTACAGTATAGCATCCTCGCTTCCTCTTAGCTAGCCTTCAGGTCATACTGCATGCTTCCTACTGCCCTGTGTTACAGTGAAACTCCTATACAGGGTCATATATGCACACACACACACACACATATATATATATAAATGCACACACACACACACACACACACAGGCGCATTCGCAGTAGTCTAGGACAGTAGTTTTAGGGTGTGTGTGTGTGTGTGTGTGTGTGTGTGTGCCGAAGCTACGAGATAGTTTCTCTCCGTGCACTTTGTAGATTTTATACCCTGCCACCTAACACAGACGTTTGACCAAAAAAACACTTTTGTACTGAAAGATGTGAATATTCTCAATCATTCGCTGGATAGATGTTTCCTTTTCTCTTATTTCTCTTTAGCGTTGGGTTTTAGGGGCACCGTTGGTTTTCCATTGTGAGGTCAGAAGTATTAGAGTGCTGGATAATGGGGACATTGTCACACGATACACAACAACAACAACAACTCTTAATCTTTCTCTTTTTTCCTTCACTTTTTACAGTGCTCCTCCCTCCTTCTTCCCTCATCCAGCTTTTGTTGTTCCTCCCCTTTAATTACTCCTTGGTCCTTATGCTCCTTCCCTGCTCCCTTCTAATATAGATTGAGTAAAAGAAGAATAAAGTTCAGCCTTGGTGTTTTTGAAACTCAACATATTGTTGGAAATCACTTAGTAGCCGTAAGAACTCTTCAAATTCTACACCGCCTCTCGTAGGATACGGTGCTTTATTTATTTTTTATTTATTTTCCTCCAATACGTTCCAAGCGGCTCGCTGTTTGGCGCCCGTGTTTCAGCAGGGTGTCTCACGGCAAAGTGACTCGTTACAGAGGGCAACACTCACACACACACACACACACACACGCGCACACACACACACTCAACAAGCTGGCAATGTGTGTATGAGTGTTCTATAAATCCATAATCTACTGAGTAAGGGGCATCGATTTTTGAGCACAAGCATTTTTGATGGAAAAAAGACTCGATGTCCCATTAGCTGAGCGTCTGTCTCTATTCTCCTTCTTTCTATACTCTATTCTCTCTTTCACACACACACACACACACACACATAGCTATATATATATATATATATATATTGGCTGCAAGGAATGCAAGACAGTTGAAACAAAAAAAGGCACCTTTTTGAACGGCTGCCCCTCTTTTGGTATTCTTACCAGGTTTGGTGTGTGAGTTATATGCACAATATCAGGTTGCAATATTATACTTCTGTACAGAGAAATCTTTGTTTTAAATGTAAGAAACGGATATCATTTGTTTTGATTTTTGAATGGTATTAAGTGTTGAATTCATTTCAATGACAACGTGGCTTTTTATCCTGCTTTTTTTTTTTTTTTTAAAGAACAAAAAAAAAAAAAAAAAAAGACATGGCATGTTTTTTCGATTCTGGTGTGATTTCTTTCCTTTTCCTCTGGTGTGCTGTTGGTTGGGACCTCACTGTACAGTCCTCACTGCCTGTGTGGGACACACACACACACACACACACACACTAGTCGACCCGTCACCGGGCTCACGCGAGCCACACGTAGCTCGGGTCTTTCATCTGAATCACGCTCAGTGATTAATGGAGGTCCAGCCTGCGTGGTGGATGCGAGCCGCCTCCCACCCACACCGTTCTCTTCCACTACGGGTCCGTGCTGTTTGTGAGCGAGTGTGTGTGTGTGTGTGTGTACATGTGTGTTTTACACCGTTGCAGGCATTTATATAAGTCAGTGGATGATATGTGTAAGAGGTTGTTTGTGGTGTGTGTGTGTGTGTGTGTGTGTTTTTCTGTACTCTCTCCGGTTCGTCCCACACATCACATTTGACCCGGCTCTTACTCATATAACACAAATACGTCTACACACACACACACACACACACACAAAGACATGTTGCGTCTGTACTGTCGTTGGTTAAGAGAGCACGTAGAATGAGTTTTGTGCGTCCAACCGATTTTTTTTTTTCTTCCACCAACCGATTCTTTGGGTTATTTCTTTTAAATTGCATGACGTGCTTGTGTTTGCCGGTGGTACCTATTTTGCTGCAACACCTGAGTTCTCTCCCTGAGTTGACCTATATGAGGCTACATGCACCAACGCCCCCCCCTCCCCTCCCCTCCCCTCCCCTCCGACGGCACATCCTGCGGCCTGCGATGTCAGCAGGCGGGCGTCACACACGCAGCGCTGGGGTGGGGGGGGGGGGGTGGGGGGGGGTGCGTCGGCGTGTCGTCCCCCGGGGTCTCCCTGCCGTGTATCTCACTTGTGTATAAGTTCAGGGGTTTCTAAGCTACTAGTTGTGTTGTAAATACTACCTTGTCACTCAGTACCTCTGTACAATCTGTAAATAAGTAAAGGTTACATTTTTCTACTTGTGTGGATCTTGTTGATTCATCTTTTTTTTTTTTTTTTTTTTTTTATCTAACCGTCTATTATCTGTCTATCGGTCCGTCGTGTATCTAAAGTATTCATTGCAAAAATAAAATAGTTTTTAATGCTTCATCCATCAGTTGGAGCCGTTGGAGGATAGAGTATTGGGACCTAAATGAAGAGAGGGTTTAATTTGTGTTTTTTGAAAAGCTTTTGACCTACTAACACGTGCACCGTGGACCTGAAGGTGCTCCTCCTAAAAAAGGGACTAACCTGTCACCACCACTTAAAGGTGACTCATGTGTTAAAAGTTATGTAGGAGGATACACACCAGACTGTGACTCAAGATTATTGGGTCAGACATTTATTTCGGAGGTCCAGGGAAATTAACTTTTAACTTCTTGCGTTGCGTTAATTAATGATGACATCACTGCAAACTTAATGGCTAATTAGAAAGTCTGCAAGTCAGAGGCTTCTCGCTTTCCAATAAGCCATTATGTCTGCAGTTAATAAGTGGAGTTAATAAATGTATCATGAATGAACTTTTTGTCATCCAGCCGCAAGGCTCCTTGGGTCTGTTGGTTGGTCCATGCTGAAACATCTCAAGAAGCATTTGATGGATTACCATGAAACTTTAATTCTAGATCCTTAGAGGATGAATCATTCAGCATTGGTTTGCCGTTTTGAATTAAATGTCTCAACAATAATTAAACTGGAGATTTAGTACTAACCCCGCACGCTTTCATCGGGATGATTTGCAATAACTTTTTCATTATCTTCATGAAATTGTTTAAATGTGTGTGTTCACATAAACACAATTTAGCTTTAGGTGCACTTTGAGTTGAGTTCCAATTTGCAAATGTGAGACACAGAACTAATGGTGAACATTGTGGTCATTACACCTAAATGTTGAGAGCATGTTAGAAATAACAATGTCTAATGTTAAAGTACAGGCTGCAACTTACGAGTCTCAACAGTGAATCCGATAGTGAAGTGTCTTGAACTTGAAATGTCTCCAATGCCCATCAGAAAGAAGTCTGATTGTATAATATAATATATACTTAAAATAATCTTATTCTGATTTGATTAATGTCAACATGAGTTTATGTTCTCAGTCATGAGATCAAGTTTCTTCAATATAGCATTGTGTTGATTTAGTCAATCATTGTTCCACTGTGAGTCAATTAGGGTGATATTACGGATAATGCTTTAAGGCGGGGCCACCTTGTGATTGACAGGTCGCTTTCACCTGCGCTGTGCAGTCGTGAGAGTTACCAGATTTACACTTTTCACATTGTGTTTTAGAGGAGTAAATTATAACATTTTGTTACCTAAAAAGTCTTACTCGTCTTTTGTTGTGTCACTAAAAGACCTCACACAGCTGCTACCATGACTGGAGACTCCAGAAGGTAAATGGTGGTTCTCATTAAAGTCATAAAACCGGTTGTGGAAAATAAACAACCTGCTACCCATCCATCTATCATCCATCCGTCTACCCTCTAAATACATAAACATCTGTCTACATAGCTAGCTACCCATCTGCAATCTGCTGACTACTAAAGGGGCTTTTTTAGGATCCCGCTGCAAAAGCTCTCTCGGCCCCACTCCACGAACGCTCTCATGATGCGCGCTTAGCATGTGTGTGTGTCACTGCGCGCTCGTGCGTGTGCGTGTGTGTGTGTTTAGATCGGTGTTGTGCTAAAAAGCTTTATTTTTATATTTTTGTCTCCCCCCAGGAGACGCACGCTGTAATCTGGGCCGAAGTGGGACAGGAGAGAGGAGCGTAGACGAGCGCACGTAGACAGACACACACACACACACACACACACACACACACACACACTCAGACGCACACGCACATACTTCTGCTGTAAATCAGCACCCACCGAGGCTGAAAGCTCTGTCACGAGCAGCGGACCCAGAGACGTATATATGTACGTCAGTGCACACAACAGTTCTGTGTGTCCCTCCGAGGGGGGGGGTTGAGGACCGCGGCGGCCTAATTCCTCCTGACGTGATCCATATGCTCGTATCTAATGGACGGAGTGACAACACACACTCAGACACAAGCCTCTTATTTAATTAATAGAATTGAGCCCCGCGTGTCACGCCGGCAACGTAATTACTGTGACACACGGGAGATGAATACGTGCTCCTCGTGCCCCCCCCCCCCTCCTCCCCAAAGTAACGCTCACACACACACACACACACACACACACGCACACAGACACGTTGCAATGTGGTGTGAGATTAAGCGGATAAACGAAGATGATTCATTCCCCCCCCCCACCGAAAGAACGTCTGCATCCGAGCGGACCCCTTGGGCCGGGGAGGACTTAGTGGAACCAGGGGCCCGAGTGAGGAAGAAGCAGGGGAGAGCGAGCAGAGGATGATGGAGGACCACGATGCTGACAGCGCTGACTCTGACAGGCCCCGCTGTAGGCTTCAAACATCCTCATTAACCAGCAGTCGGCCTACACACTTAACACGCATGAGTGTGTGTGTGTGTGTGTGTGTGTTTGCACGTATACGCTTGTGTCCTTAAACCGCTGTGATTGCATGTGCGAGCGAGCTAGATAGATAGATAGATAGATAGAAGAAGAGGAGGAAAGAGAGAGAGAGAGAGAGAGCGGTGTGTCAGCCTACACACTAAACAAACCCATGAAAATTCATAAGGACCTGGCAACGCCTACTCACAAATACTAAAAATACTGGAGTGAGTTGAGCCTAGTCAGAGGAGAGGAAAGGGGAGGAAGAAGAGGGCGAGAGAGAGAGAGAGAGAGAGAGAGAGAGGGAGGGATGGATGGACAGAGGAGATGAATAGAGAGAAATGAGAGAGCAGAGGAGGAGGAGGAGGGAGAGGAAGACGAGGTTCAACGTGGACCAGGGGAGAGGAGAGCAGATAGAGAGGACAAATAATAGTTACATCAACTGCATCCAACTTAGAACATCTATTCTCGGCCTCCAGCGGTCAGCGCCGGCTCTGTGTGTGTGTGTGCGTGTGTGTGTGTGTGTGTGTGTGTGTTTTCCCGCGTTATCTCGAGCTTGAGGACCAAGAAAAATACGACTGGTTTCAATTTCTCTCGCCGTGTTTGGCATTCAGGCCTCTCTGTGGTAAAGAAGTCCACGTTCACACTGATTTGATGGCGATTGACAGCGTTTTACTGTCAAAGTCATCCATCCAGCGGGGGGAGGACGGTGGATTCGGATTTTGGCCTTCGGGCGCCGTTTGTGTGGTCATACAGACGTTTGGTTCTGGGCTTCCTTTCACAGCTCTCACGGTGGGCTTCTGGCAGGATTCGGTACTTGTTGACGGACGATGCTTGATTGACAGCACAGACTCATACTCAAGTGTTTTCAGGTTTAGGAATTTCAAAATTTCCATCCATCCATGGATTCAGGTTTGTTTTTGCCCCGAGGCGTCGAGCGGGGCCTCGATCAGAGACGACCAACGGGCTACAAAGCAGAGGTGTGGACTCGAGTCATGTGACTTGGACTCGAGTCAGACTCGAGTCATGAATTTGATAACTTGAGACTCGACTCGACAAAACGTACAAAGACTTGCAACTCGACTTGGACTTGAACACCGATGACTCGTGACTTGACTTGGACTCGAGCCTTTTGACTCGAGAAGACTTGCTACTTCCCATGAAAACTGGGGGAGAACATTTTCACACCACCGCGCCGCTCTGTTTATCTGCATCTGTCAAAAAAATGTGCGCCACCTGTATGCAGAGAGCGCTGCCTGAACAACATCCAATCACTGCAGTCCATTTGACCGTATCAACGAGACAGCTCGTTCATGGTTACAAAAATCGGGATTTTTTAACCCGGATTCAGACTCCGATGGAAATCCTCGTCAACATTATGTCAACGTCCGTTTTAAAGTAGTGTAATGAGCTGAGTTAAAGTTATTAGTTAATCAGTTATGCAGATGTTGCATGTGTTCACGTTATACTCCGTTACCAGCTGTAGTTACGCGAGACAACCCGAGTTTTGGGGGGCCGTGTATGCGGAAGTGTTCGTTCGCGTGGTGACGGCCAACAGTGACCGAAGTTGAGTTGTTTTATATAAATAAAGCCAGTCATCGCCTCCTTATTTACGCTGCAGCATTGGGGTGAGCGTTACAGTACTATAACACAGTCACAGTCGATCCACCATTACCCTTCCCTTCGTAGTCTAGGTCTGTGAGGCAGCGCACCATCACCCAGGGTTCCCCGTCCCCACTATAATAAAAGGACTCGAAATGACTCGAAACTAAAATGGTACGACTTGTGACTCGACTTGAGACTTGTTGGCTGTGACTTGTGACTCGACTTGGGACTTGCTTTGTCTTTGACTCGACTTGACTCGGGACTCGAGGCCAATGACTTGAGACTTGCTTGTGACTTGCCTAACAGTGACTTGTTCCCACCTCTGCTACAAAGTAACATTTTATCCAAAGCGACACACATTGCATCATATGATCACCAGTCACATGTTCAATGAATCCAAATATAACTGAACACGTTCATCATCAGACATCGATGCATGTCGCCAACCCAAAATTGGATCACCAAACAGTTCTTTTTGTGGTTATTGCTGGGCAAAATTAAGTTTCATTCTCGGCTGGTTCAGTTTAAGGATACAAAAATGTTCTTGTTTGTCTTGATCGTGTTCCTAAAAGGTCTTACGTGAACCCGCATTTAACTGCTGAGGCGAGAGGCAATTAAACTAATTACACAAGGCATATTTCTGTATGTTTGTGTTTTACCTTTAAGTATATATTTCCCTCCTGCTAACTGGGCTTCTCTGAGCCTGAATCACTGCATGCAAGTCCAGTAGCTACTATTAAGTGACTGAACTGGCCTTAATAATTAAACTGGATCTAAAAAACACTAAGTATGCTCCGTGGGAACAGGGTGAAAATGTATTCATCAAAAGAACCCTTAAAAGAATCGTTGCATAAGTCAAAGCTCAAAGTAGACTCTATGTGTTCATGAAGTCTCCAACTCTGGACAGAACCTTTGGTCCATGGATGTAAATCCATGCCTTTTCTTTTCTTATCATACAATTATTATTATTATTATTATGTATCTGCAGCATGTTCATCATGTTCTGGTTGTGCATGTGG